>NC_136431.1:123139257-123143869 GCF_052849685.1 Lactuca virosa
TATCTATCTATCTATCTATCTATCTATCTATCTATCTATCTATCTATCTATCTATCTATCTATCTATCTATCTATCTATCTATCTATCTATCTATCTATCTATCTATCTATCTATCTATCTATCTATCTATCTATCTATCTATCTATCTATCTATCTATCTATCTATCTATCTATCTATCTATCTATCTATCTATCTATCTATCTATCTATCTATCTATCTATCTATCTATCTATCTATCTATCTATCTATCTATCTATCTATCTATCTATCTATCTATCTATCTATCTATCTATCTATCTATCTATCTATCTATCTATCTATCTATCTATCTATCTATCTATCTATCTATCTATCTATCTATCTATCTATCTATCTATCTATCTATCTATCTATCTATCTATCTATCTATCTATCTATCTATCTATCTATCTATCTATCTATCTATCTATCTATCTATCTATCTATCTATCTATCTATCTATCTATCTATCTATCTATCTATCTATCTATCTATCTATCTATCTATCTATCTATCTATCTATCTATCTATCTATCTATCTATCTATCTATCTATCTATCTATCTATCTATCTATCTATCTATCTATCTATCTATCTATCTATCTATCTATCTATCTATCTATCTATCTATCTATCTATCTATCTATCTATCTATCTATCTATCTATCTATCTATCTATCTATCTATCTATCTATCTATCTATCTATCTATCTATCTATCTATCTATCTATCTATCTATCTATCTATCTATCTATCTATCTATCTATCTATCTATCTATCTATCTATCTATCTATCTATCTATCTATCTATCTATCTATCTATCTATCTATCTATCTATCTATCTATCTATCTATCTATCTATCTATCTATCTATCTATCTATCTATCTATCTATCTATCTATCTATCTATCTATCTATCTATCTATCTATCTATCTATCTATCTATCTATCTATCTATCTATCTATCTATCTATCTATCTATCTATCTATCTATCTATCTATCTATCTATCTATCTATCTATCTATCTATCTATCTATCTATCTATCTATCTATCTATCTATCTATCTATCTATCTATCTATCTATCTATCTATCTATCTATCTATCTATCTATCTATCTATCTATCTATCTATCTATCTATCTATCTATCTATCTATCTATCTATCTATCTATCTATCTATCTATCTATCTATCTATCTATCTATCTATCTATCTATCTATCTATCTATCTATCTATCTATCTATCTATCTATCTATCTATCTATCTATCTATCTATCTATCTATCTATCTATCTATCTATCTATCTATCTATCTATCTATCTATCTATCTATCTATCTATCTATCTATCTATCTATCTATCTATCTATCTATCTATCTATCTATCTATCTATCTATCTATCTATCTATCTATCTATCTATCTATCTATCTATCTATCTATCTATCTATCTATCTATCTATCTATCTATCTATCTATCTATCTATCTATCTATCTATCTATCTATCTATCTATCTATCTATCTATCTATCTATCTATCTATCTATCTATCTATCTATCTATCTATCTATCTATCTATCTATCTATCTATCTATCTATCTATCTATCTATCTATCTATCTATCTATCTATCTATCTATCTATCTATCTATCTATCTATCTATCTATCTATCTATCTATCTATCTATCTATCTATCTATCTATCTATCTATCTATCTATCTATCTATCTATCTATCTATCTATCTATCTATCTATCTATCTATCTATCTATCTATCTATCTATCTATCTATCTATCTATCTATCTATCTATCTATCTATCTATCTATCTATCTATCTATCTATCTATCTATCTATCTATCTATCTATCTATCTATCTATCTATCTATCTATCTATCTATCTATCTATCTATCTATCTATCTATCTATCTATCTATCTATCTATCTATCTATCTATCTATCTATCTATCTATCTATCTATCTATCTATCTATCTATCTATCTATCTATCTATCTATCTATCTATCTATCTATCTATCTATCTATCTATCTATCTATCTATCTATCTATCTATCTATCTATCTATCTATCTATCTATCTATCTATCTATCTATCTATCTATCTATCTATCTATCTATCTATCTATCTATCTATCTATCTATCTATCTATCTATCTATCTATCTATCTATCTATCTATCTATCTATCTATCTATCTATCTATCTATCTATCTATCTATCTATCTATCTATCTATCTATCTATCTATCTATCTATCTATCTATCTATCTATCTATCTATCTATCTATCTATCTATCTATCTATCTATCTATCTATCTATCTATCTATCTATCTATCTATCTATCTATCTATCTATCTATCTATCTATCTATCTATCTATCTATCTATCTATCTATCTATCTATCTATCTATCTATCTATCTATCTATCTATCTATCTATCTATCTATCTATCTATCTATCTATCTATCTATCTATCTATCTATCTATCTATCTATCTATCTATCTATCTATCTATCTATCTATCTATCTATCTATCTATCTATCTATCTATCTATCTATCTATCTATCTATCTATCTATCTATCTATCTATCTATCTATCTATCTATCTATCTATCTATCTATCTATCTATCTATCTATCTATCTATCTATCTATCTATCTATCTATCTATCTATCTATCTATCTATCTATCTATCTATCTATCTATCTATCTATCTATCTATCTATCTATCTATCTATCTATCTATCTATCTATCTATCTATCTATCTATCTATCTATCTATCTATCTATCTATCTATCTATCTATCTATCTATCTATCTATCTATCTATCTATCTATCTATCTATCTATCTATCTATCTATCTATCTATCTATCTATCTATCTATCTATCTATCTATCTATCTATCTATCTATCTATCTATCTATCTATCTATCTATCTATCTATCTATCTATCTATCTATCTATCTATCTATCTATCTATCTATCTATCTATCTATCTATCTATCTATCTATCTATCTATCTATCTATCTATCTATCTATCTATCTATCTATCTATCTATCTATATATCTATCTATCTATCTATCTATCTATCTATCTATCTATCTATCTATCTATCTATCTATCTATCTATCTATCTATCTATCTATCTATCTATCTATCTATCTATCTATCTATCTATCTATCTATCTATCTATCTATCTATCTATCTATCTATCTATCTATCTATCTATCTATCTATCTATCTATCTATCTATCTATCTATCTATCTATCTATCTATCTATCTATCTATCTATCTATCTATCTATCTATCTATCTATCTATCTATCTATCTATCTATCTATCTATCTATCTATCTATCTATCTATCTATCTATCTATCTATCTATCTATCTATCTATCTATCTATCTATCTATCTATCTATCTATCTATCTATCTATCTATCTATCTATCTATCTATCTATCTATCTATCTATCTATCTATCTATCTATCTATCTATCTATCTATCTATCTATCTATCTATCTATCTATCTATCTATCTATCTATCTATCTATCTATCTATCTATCTATCTATCTATCTATCTATCTATCTATCTATCTATCTATCTATCTATCTATCTATCTATCTATCTATCTATCTATCTATCTATCTATCTATCTATCTATCTATCTATCTATCTATCTATCTATCTATCTATCTATCTATCTATCTATCTATCTATCTATCTATCTATCTATCTATCTATCTATCTATCTATCTATCTATCTATCTATCTATCTATCTATCTATCTATCTATCTATCTATCTATCTATCTATCTATCTATCTATCTATCTATCTATCTATCTATCTATCTATCTATCTATCTATCTATCTATCTATCTATCTATCTATCTATCTATCTATCTATCTATCTATCTATCTATCTATCTATCTATCTATCTATCTATCTATCTATCTATCTATCTATCTATCTATCTATCTATCTATCTATCTATCTATCTATCTATCTATCTATCTATCTATCTATCTATCTATCTATCTATCTATCTATCTATCTATCTATCTATCTATCTATCTATCTATCTATCTATCTATCTATCTATCTATCTATCTATCTATCTATCTATCTATCTATCTATCTATCTATCTATCTATCTATCTATCTATCTATCTATCTATCTATCTATCTATCTATCTATCTATCTATCTATCTATCTATCTATCTATCTATCTATCTATCTATCTATCTATCTATCTATCTATCTATCTATCTATCTATCTATCTATCTATCTATCTATCTATCTATCTATCTATCTATCTATCTATCTATCTATCTATCTATCTATCTATCTATCTATCTATCTATCTATCTATCTATCTATCTATCTATCTATCTATCTATCTATCTATCTATCTATCTATCTATCTATCTATCTATCTATCTATCTATCTATCTATCTATCTATCTATCTATCTATCTATCTATCTATCTATCTATCTATCTATCTATCTATCTATCTATCTATCTATCTATCTATCTATCTATCTATCTATCTATCTATCTATC